>NC_057803.1:670874232-670890678 GCF_018294505.1 Triticum aestivum
TCGGACGTCTGAGCGACATCACAGACAGGGCCTATAACAAAAGTAAATAACAGGTATGCCACCGTCGGACGTCTGAGCGACATCGCAGACAGGGCTTGTAACAAATGTAAATAATAGATATGCCACCGTTGGACGTCTGAGCGACATCACAGACAGGGCCTATAACAAAAGTAAATAACAGGTATGCCACCGTCGGACGTCTGAGCGACATCGCAGACAGGGCTTGTAATAAATGTAAAGTAACAAGATTAGTCCATCCACAAGAATAATCTTTTAACCGGATTTATGACACATAAATCCCACTAGAGTTTTTGTCACTGAGGCTGATACCTGACAAGATAAGATGAGTATAGTACTTGAACAAAGTACAAGATAATTAAAAGATTTGAGACTCTGCGGAGTTTGGATGAACTGACCACAGCCAACGGATTTCTGTAGTCACGAAGGACTAGTTCCGTTTATGGTATTTCAGTAGAAACACATTTAACTAGTACACACCCATTTCACCTCACGATGCCAGGAATCACCCTGGACAACGTCCAAGAAAAACTTTGAGACGGGGATGCCACAACCTCGAATAGCATGGGATCAAATTTCTATACGCGCGCTCTAAGGGGTGCCCCCCTCTGGGTCCGAACCGGAAACACCCATGCCCCCTGATCGGATGACGGGCTTTAATCCAGGGCCATGGAACCCTCATCCCGGCCTCTCCATTTGGTGTGTACCAGGAAAATGATTTGCAACTTACTATGCCATATTCCTTTCAGAAAACATGTGACAGTATAGGAAGGAATGAATGGAAATGTGATTTGTTTCACGATGACACGAAAGTCAAATAATCTGGCATAAGACTGGCATGTCACAACACTGCCATCTTACCCATCCTCATGCCAACATATGGCTATGCAAATATGTATCCACCAACATAATGATTTCCGAAACTTACTTTCCGCTTATGTGCATGAAATATAACATTCAAAGTGATGTTCATAAACATGCCATGACTATACAAAAATGCAAACATGCAACAACACTCATCATATCAAGAGTTCAAACATGCTTGCCTGGTTCGGAGTAGTCAGAGTTTAACTGTGTGAAGTTTGCAGCTCCGTCACCTCCTCCGGTATCTATGGTATAAGAAAAATACGTACGCAACATAAATACTGTGAGTGTCTAGAAAAGTGCTCCAAATATTTTTCAAATAAATATGACAAAAAACTAGACAGAAAAATAAAGATGACAGAAAAGGAATCAATCAAAAATCATTTTCTGTTTAAAAGTTATAAGAGTTTTGGTCCAAGGACCCATCTGTAATGAAACAGAAAGTTCCCAGGGGGCTCTGTGGGAAAGTCCAGGATAACGTTTCGTTTAAAATAAACGGCTATGAGGCTGACAGGCGGGCTCCACCTGTCGGGATTAAAATTTCAAACGGAGAAACAGAGCGCAACGGCGCCCGAGAGGTGCGGTGGTCGCCGGCGGCGATCCACGGTGAGGCAAGGTGATCGAGGGTTACCTTCGAGATCAGTGCACCATTTCGCGTCCGTGGGTGGTGGTGGTGGTCGCCGGCGAGCACCGTGTCGACGGCGGCCCTTGCTCCGGCGGACGGCGGTTCGGGCAGTCGTGGATCTCGCCGGAGGGAGCTGCGGGGATCAAATAGGAGTGGGGGTTAGTCTCCTAGTTGCTCGAGAGGGTTGCTGACGAAGTTAGGGCGTCGGAGACGGCCTCACCGAAGCGAATCGAGGTGGAGGCCGAGGCGGAACGGGTCAGCCGGAGTCGGGGAAGAAGGGCCCCTCGAGGCTCTTCCAGTGGCTAGGCGGGGTCTAATGAGGTGGTGGAGTCGTGCGGGGGCGAGAGCAAGCTCGGGGGTGCTATATATAGCCGGCCCGAGTCGGTTGCCGTGAACAGATAAGTCCGACGAGTTTATTACGGCGGCGCTGTGGCTGGACGGTTGGCTTAGGAGCTTGAGCATCGCCTAGGTGGAGTAGTGGTGCCATTTTAGGGTCCAGCTCAGCACGGGAGGGAGGTTTACGGCTTGCCCTCGACGAAACGGCCGCACGGCCCGTCGACGGCAGAGAGCATGCTCTGCGCGTGCCCAGCCACGGCGACGGTGCTGCATGCGTGTGCTGACAAGGAGATGGCCACGCGGAGCCACCAGGAGGTTTGGGCGGCGCGAAACGGCGTTGAGCCGCCGTTTTGCACCCTGTCGGCCGTTGCGGTGTTTCCGCCGCCGCAAAGCACGCCGGGGCAGGCGGGTCAGGGCGTCACCGATGCCAGGAAGGCGCTAAGCGCGCGTGTGGAGCTCCGGACAAGCAGGCCAGGCTGCGAGCAACGTGCCAAGGGCACTGTGGACATGTGACTGAAGTTACTGACGGAGAACGACACTGAACTCTGAATTTACTGAATGTGAACAGTACTAGTGCATGCAAGGTGTTCGACAGAATGATTCTGGCCTCTAGGGATTTTTCCTTGAGCTGATTTTTGGTGGAGTGGTCTCTCATTGCAACTAGAGGTTGCCTGAATTTTGGTGGAATTTTTGGAGAAGTGTAGATATGAATTTCACCAAATTTGGCAAATCTGGTCCAAACTTGCAGTGAGTGAAATTTGAAAATTTTGAAAAGAAGAAGAGTGGATCAAGATGGTTCTGGGTGGTGGGTACAAAGGACTATCCAGGGATGTTGAGTTGAGGTCAAAAATCAAAAGCATTATGGTACTTGCTTTGCAAATAACCTAGGCTCAAAAGAAAAGACACAATTATTTTGGGAGGAGAAATAATTGGAATAAAATCCAAAAATGGATTTTACTAGTTTGGACCGAATGTTTGGGTTGTACCAAAGTGGGAGGAGCGGTTTTTGGGTGGTTTTACCATAGGAGGCATGGTAAACTAGAGTGGATCAAAAATCCAATGGAAGACCAAAACTCAAAAGGGTTTTCTTTTTAAAAGAAACTAAATTCAAGAAAAAGGGTATTTGAGAGGGCAAACTTAGAAGATGGTTTTTAGGAAGGGTTTAAATGACCTTCTTTCAAACCAAGCAAGGCTCTTTCTGAAAACAAAAATTCACAAAATTTTTGGAGTGTCACAGCACCTACCCCCTTAGGAAAAATATCGTCCCCGAGATTTCAGCTGATCCTTAAACAGGTGTGGGTGCTCTGTCCGAAGAAAATCCTCGCTCTCCCAGGTTGCTTCATTCTCGGTGTGATTACTCCACTGAACTCTGAAAAACTTAATGGTTTTCTGTCAGGTCCTCCTCTTAGACTCTTCTAATATTTTTATTGGGTGCTCCCGGTAAGTGAGGTCCGGTCGCACGTCAATATTCTCATGTGAAACTTGCTTCTCTGGATTGCTCACGTATTTTCTCAACTGCGAGATGTGAAATACGTTGTGGATACCGGATAAGTCTCCGGGTAGGTCTAGCTGGTAGGCTACCGTGCCTCTTCGGGCCACTATATGAAATGGTCTGATGAATCTTGGTGCTAGTTTCCCCTTAATCTTGAATCGTTGCAAACCCTTCATAGGAGAAACTCTCAGGTATACCAATTCTCCGGGTTCAAAACTGACTTCCCGATGCTTTCGGTCGTAATAACTCTTTTGCCGACTTTCAGCTGTTTTGAGTCGTTCTCTAATTGCCGTAACTTTCTCCTCGGCCTCCTTGAGCATATCTGGGCCAAAGATATGGCTGTCTCCGGTCTCTGACCAATTTAGTGGGGTACGACATCTTCTCCCATATAGAGCTTCAAAGGGTGCCATTCGCAAGCTGGCTTGATAGCTGTTGTTGTATGCGAACTCTGCATATGGCAAACTTTCTTCCCAACTGTTCCCGTAGGTGAGGACACAGGCTCTTAGCATGTCTTCTAGGATTTGGTTTACGCGTTCAGTCTGCCCATCAGTCTGGGGATGGTATGCGGTACTGAAGGCTAGTTGGGTTCCCAGTGCCTGTTGCAGGTGATCCCAAAATCTAGAGACGAACTGTGTGCCTCTATCGGAGATGATAGTTTTAGGGACTCCATGTAGGCAGATGATACGAGCAAGATAAAGTCTGGCCAGTCTCTGAGTGGTGTAAGTTGTCCTTACCGGAATAAAATGTGCCACTTTGGTTAATCTGTCGGTTATGACCCATATGGCATCGTTTCCGTGTCGTGAACGTGGCAGTCCAACAATAAAGTCCATTCCAATCTCGTCCCACTTCCGCTCGGGTATCTTATTGGGCTGTAACAGTCCGGCTGGTTTCTGGTGCTCGGCCTTGATGCGTTGACAAGAGTCACAGCATGCAATGAACGTCGCTATATCTCTCTTCATACCGTGCCACCAAAAATTTTCCTGAAGGTCTTTGTACATTTTTGTCCCCCCAGGATGGATGGAATACGGAGTTGTGTGACTTTCAGCCAATATCTTCTGTTTGAGGTCCTTGACAATTGGTACGCATAGCCGCTCTCCGTACCACAATATTCCTTGCTCCTCTATGTTGAATTCTGAGGCCTTGCCCATAATCACTTTCCTTTTTATGCCCTCAATGCTGGGGTGTCCGTGCTGGGCTTCCTTGATCTTTTCCATCAGGGTAGGCTGTATTTCTATATTCGACACACTTCCTTCGGTAACCATTATTAAATTGAGTTTGGCAAATTCCTGTTGAAATTCTGGCCTCAACTTTGGTATACTGTCGTCGTCCGTGCAGGGATTCCGACTAAGTGCATCTGCCACAACATTTGCTTTTCCGGGATGATAGTGGATTCCAACATCATAATCCTTCACCAACTCTAACCAGCGTCGTTGTCGTAGATTTAGCTCTGGCTGTGTGAAAATATACTTAAGACTCTTATGGTCTGTGTATATCTCACAATGATTTCCAAGTAGGAAGTGTCTCCATTCCTTGAGTGCATGGATGACCGCTGCTAATTCCAAGTTATGAGTGGGATAATTCTCCTCATGCTTGCGTAGTTGTCTGGAGACATACGCAACTACCTTGCCTTCTTGCATCAATACGCATCCGAGGCCTTTCCGGGATGCGTCACAATATACCTCAAAATTCTTGTGTATATCTGGCACAATTAGTACTGGTGCCGTCGTTAATTTGCTTTTTAGCTCTTGGAAGCTTTTCTCACATGCTTCTGTCCATTCAAACTTCTTGCCTTTCTTGAGCAATTGTGTCATGGGCTTTGCTATAGTGGAGAATCCTTCAATAAATCTCCGATAATAGCCTGCCATTCCCAAGAAACTCCGTACGTCTGTTACATTAGCTGGTGGTTTCCAGCCAAGTACGGCCTTGACTTTTTCCGGGTCTACTGCAATACCTTCTTGGGTTAGCACGTGGCCCAGAAAACCCACCTGCCTTAGCCAAAATTCACATTTGCTGAATTTGGCGTACAGCTGATGTTTCCTGAGTTCTCCGAGTACAATCCTGAGATGTTCGGCGTGCTCTTCTGGTGTTTTGGAATATATCAGAATATCATCGATGAATACCACAACAAACTTGTCCATATACTTCATAAATACTTTGTTCATGAGGTGAACAAAATATGCAGGGGCGTTGGTTAGCCCGAATGGCATCACTGTGAACTCATACAACCCATATCTGGAGGTGAAGGCGGTCTTGGGAATATCTTCTGTTCCTACTTTTAATTGGTGGTATCCTGATCTCAAGTCAATTTTTGAGAAGACTTTGGCCTGTGCGAGCTGATCGAATAAATCATTTATTCGGGGCATTGGGTATTTGTTCTTGATTGTGACCATGTTGAGAGCTCGATAATCAATACACAACCTCATTGTTCCATCCTTCTTCTTGGCAAATAAAATTGGAGAACCCCAAGGTGAGGAGCTGGCTCGTATGTATCCTTTCTCCAACAATTCTTTTATTTGATTCTTCAACTCTACCAATTCGGATGGTGCCATTCTGTAAGGTTTCTTGTAAATAGCAGCGGTTCCGGGTGCTAGCTCAATGCTGAATTCTATCTCTCGGTCCGGTGGCATGCCTGGTAGTTCTTCTGGAAATACGTCTGGGAATTCACATACTACTGTAACCTTGTTCAGCTCAGAAACGTCCACCTTGTTTAATCTAGGTTGCCGAGGTATTTGTCTCTCTTTGGCTGAAACTTTTATTTTCTTCCTATGATGGTGTGTGAGAATCACGATACGGTTGAAGTAGTCAATAAAACCTTTGTTGGTGGTTAACCAATCCATTCCTATGATGACATCCAGTCCTTTGCTTTCCAGTACGATAAGGTTGGCGTAAAACTTCAATCCTTCAAATTCAATAACCACACCTTGACAGTAACTCTAGGTCACTTGCTTAATTCCAGGGGACTTGATGATCATTGATTTTTCCAAGGGAAGCATTGAAAAATTATTTTTCAAAGAAAAACTTTTTGAAATGAATGAGTGAGAAGCTCCAGAATCAAACAAAACCATGGCAGGTATTGTGTTGACGGGGTACATACAGAGTACGATATCTGGGGCGTTGTGTGCTTCCTCTTGGGTCACGTGGTTCAAGTGACCTTTCCGGTGGTTGTTGTTGGGGTTGAAATTGCTTCGCTTTGGTGCTGAATTATTGCCACCATTATTGAGCTTCGGGGTTGAGCTCCTTGGCTTGGGGCACTGCTTGGCATAGTGCCCTTCTTCTCCACAAGCATAACAGGTAACGCCTGGGCGATAGGTGAACTCTTTGTCTCTTGCATGGAAATTCTTGATTGGACGTGAATTTTCCGTCGGGGCTTTGTGTGTTCTACCCTTCTGAATTTCCGTCCTGTTTCTGGGGTTGCGAACAAAAGTAGTCTGGTCCCTTTTGCGTTTGCGGAAATATTCCAGGCTACGTCGCTCATTTTCCAGAGTAATGGCCTTATCCACCAGTGTTTTAAAATTTGGAAAGGTATGCACAACTAGCTGGGACTTAAGGGTGGGTGCCAGGCCTTCCAAGAATTTTTCCATCTTCTTGCTCTCGGTCATGCGTTCTTCATTGGCGTAGCGAGACCGCAGAGTGAATTGGCTGTTATATTCTGACACTGTCATGGCCCTTTGCTTGAGTTCATCAAATTCTTTCTTCTTGATTTTCATGACGCCCTTAGGAATATGTGCCCCACGAAAACCTTCTTTAAAATTTTCCCAGGTGATTTCATTTTTGTTGGGGTGCATGTGCAGGAAGTTTTCCCACCACAATGCAGCTGCTCCTGTGAGATAATGTGGTGCATACAATACTTTTTCACGGTCTTAACACTGTGCAATAATTAATTTTCTCTCCATGTCTCGAAGCCAGTCGTCGGCCTCAAGAGGCTTGTCAGTATGAGAAAATGTTGGAGGATGCATCTTCTGTAACTCGGATAATTTGGATTGTGGTTGATACTGACCACGGTTACTTCCCATATTGATGAATTGGTTCATCATTTCCTGGTGTTGTTGCTGACTCTGTTCATACAGACGACACACTTGTGTAAAAGCTGTTTCACTCTCCGGTTGACTTGTCTGACCCTGAGTGAAATTGTGGTTCTGCGGTGTGCCATAATTTTCTTCTGGCTGAGTTGGCATGGAGCGCGTCCAAGGACGAGACATCTTTCACTCTGGGGATATATTTTGTGAACTCGTAAGATAAGAAAGAGAGTCGCAAAAGTCAATAAAATCACCCACAAAGAACATTTTTAAACTCCTGGATATTTTTGGAAACACACGATTGCGCGCGGAGAAGGACTATTTCATATCTTACACGCGGGCATAATTATACATTACATCACTCAGGATATGCGTACATAATCCTGACATGTTATTTAAACTAGTGCACTCCTCCAGATCCTACATGATGCGCAAACAGGCTACTTCTCACAACCTATGTACATATAAACATATTACACAAGTCGATACATCGCATGGCGTCTACGCGTACTCAGTCAGAGATGATGAGGATCTGCCTTGGCCTACCGAGGGTGAGACGCAGTGACGTTGGGGAATCAACTTCCTCCTCGCTAATAGGTTCCAGACAAGGAATGATGCGCTGAGCTGATGGAGCAGGTGCCGTAGGCGGAGTAACCTGAATAAGAGTGGGCGGAATAGGTGGAGTAGCACGTATGGGAGTGGGTGCAAAAAGTGGTGCCGCGTGAACGGGAGTGGGTGCAATAGCTTGGTTGAATTCCTCAGTGGTAGGCAGACGACGTGCAGTAGCGAGAATAGTAGGCGAATGAGAAGCTGAGGACGAGATAAAAGTCAGCGGTGGAGCGGTGTGTAGGAGTTCCCTCCTGTTAGCAGCACAGCCATGAACTGAGTCCATGCGGGCAGCTAAGAGGTCGTCCACCATGCTGTCAAAGGCTGCCTCCAGGGCTCGGAGGTACTCGACAAGCATCTCAAAGGCCTCGTCTTGCTCTCCTCTGGGGCAAGAGAATGAGTAGTGATAGGTGTAAGGCACATGGCATGGAAGGTAGCGATAGCGACGGGTCTTCATTGCAGGAAGGACATCCCGAAGACGAGCTATCGCCTCGCGGGCTGCCATCTGCATAGCATGCCTCTCTGTAGGCTTGGCTCTCCCCAAGAAACGGAAGCGGCGCATCTCAACACGCCCTCCCCTGAATTGCACCGCGGCTTGGTGCATGGTCAGACTGTCGTTGATCTTGTGTGGATAAAGTGTGAAGACTGGGCGCACGGATGGCCCCATCGCGACCTGAACGATGAAGGAGAGGAGTTTGACGAACCCCTCTAGCACGTTGGCGAACATTTGAGACTCGCAGTCGCTGCCGGCCATCTACAAATGTAGGCAAAAATTCTGAGTGATCAGATCATAAATTTTTATGCTGGCTGTCAGAAAGATGACTACATTTTGTAAAAACAAGAATAAACAATGTCATGCTAATAATTAAATTAGCGATCGCACCTAGTGGCTTCCTACAGTCAGCCCTGGCTCTGGTTACCAAGTCTATCATGACCGACTTTTTCAATAAATAAATATTGAGAAAATCGATCTTTAAATCCAGTATAGGAAAAAGTCATCCTTTCTGGTAGACAAATGCTTGATAAACAGAGAATCAGTAGCATCAAATATATTACAGGGTTGAGCTGAGGCTGCTCAACAATTTATTACAAACTCGCCAATATATTACATATGGGCGGTTATGACACAGGAGTGTGGTGGCATGCTACTAGCTTGAGGAAAAAGTGGTGGTGGATAACTTGACTCCTAACTGGCAGCTCATCGAGCATCGAGGTGAGGCTCGATGAATTTATTCTGGGGTTGCGGAAGCGGATAATACAATGACCAAAACAGGATCGCACGGGACTGACTAGGACTCCTCTAGGCGTCGGACTCGCTATCAAACTCTTCATCCATGAGATCGCCTTCATCAACATCTGGCCAAATCAACAAGCCAGGTGAGTACTTTGAAAGTACTTGCAAGACAGTTCGGACAAAGGATATAATCAATGAATGCATGAATGCGTCATGAATAAAGGATGATGCTCTTACAACAACAACAATATTATTTCATGACTTGATAAATAAAATAAATAACTGAAAACCGATCGGGTGTCTGGAGCGACGCCTCGAAAGGTAAACAAATAAAATGCATGCCGCAGTCGGGCGTCTAAGCGACACCATATAAAGGGCTTAAACGAAATGCCACAGTCGGACATCTGAGCGACATCACATAAAGGGATTTAAAAGAAATGCCACAGTCGGACGTTTGAGCGACATCACATAAAGGGCTTTAAAAGAAATGCCACAGTCGGACGTGTGAGCGACATCACAGACAGGGCTTGCAACAAATGTAAATAACAGACATGCCACCATCAGACGTCTAAGCGACATCACAGACAGGGCCTATAACAAAAGTAAATAACAGGTATGCCACCGTCGGACGTCTGAGCGACATCGCAGACAGGGTTTGTAACAAATGTAAATAATAGATATGCCACCGTCGGACGTCTGAGCGACATCACAGACAGGGCCTATAACAAAAGTAAATAACAGGTATGCCACCGTCGGACGTCTGAGCGACATCGCAGACAGGGCTTGTAATAAATGTAAAGTAACAAGATTAGTCCATCCACAAGAATAATCTTTTAACCGGATTTATCACACATAAATCCCACCGGAGTTTTTGTCACTGAGGCTAATACCTGACAAGATAAGATGAGTATAGTACTTGAACAAAGTACAAGATAATTGAAAGATTTGAGACTCTGCAGAGTTTGGATGAACTGACCACAACCAACGGATTTCCGTAGTCACGAAGGACTAGTTCCGTTTATGGTATTTTAGTAGAAACACATTTAACTAGTACACACCCATTTCACCTCACGATGCCAGGAATCACCCTGTACAACGTCCAAGAAAAACTTTGAGATGGGGAGGCCACAACCTCGAATAGCATGGGATCAAATTTCTATACGCGCGCTCTAAGGGGTGCCCCCCTCTCGGTCCCAACCGAAAACACCCATGCCCCCTGACCGGATGACGGGCTTTAACCCAGGGCCATGGAACCCTCATCCCGGCCTCTCCATTTGGTGTGTACCAGGAAAACGATTTGCAACTTACTATGCCATATTCCTTTCGGAAAACATGTGACAGTATAGGAAGGAATGAATGGAAATCTGATTTGTTTCACGATGACACGGAAGTCAAATAATCTGGCATAAGACTGGCATGTCACAACACTGCCATCTTACCCATCCTCATGCCAACATATGGCTATGCAAATATGTATCCAACAACATAATGCTTTCCGAAACTTACTTTCCGCTTATGTGCATGAAATATAACATTCAAAGTGATGTTCATAAACATGCCATGACTATACAAAAATGCAAACATGCAACAACACTCATCATATCAAGAGTTCAAACATGCTTGCCTGGTTCGGAGGAGTCGGAGTTTAACTGTGTGAAGTTTGCAGCTCCGTCACCTCCTCCGGTATCTACGGTATAAGAAAAATACGTACGCAACGTAAATACCGTGAGTGTACAGAAAAGTGTTCCAAATATTTTTCAAATAAATATGACAAAAAAACTAGACAGGAAAATAAAGATGACAGAAAAGGAATCAATCAAAAATCATTTTCTGTTTAAAAGTTATAAGAGTTTTGGTCCAAGGACCCATCTGTAATGAAACAGAAAGTTTCCAGGGGTCTCTGTGGAAAAGTCCAGGATAACGTTTCATTCAAAATAAACGGCTGTGAGGCTGACAGGCGGGCTCCACCTGTCGGGTTTAAAATTTCAAACGGAGAAACAGAGCGCGACGACGCCCGAGAGGTGCGGTGGTCGCCGGCGGCGATCCACGGCGAGGCAAGGTGATCGGGGGTTACCTTCGAGATCAGTGCACCGTTCCGCGTTTGTGGGTGGTGGTGGTGGTCGCCGGCGAGCACCGTGTCGACGGCGGCCCTTGCTCCGGCGGACGGCGGTTCGGGCAGTCGTGGATCTCGCCGGAGGAAGCTGCGGGGATCAAATAGGAGTGGGGGTTAGTCTCCTAGTTGCTCGAGAGGGTTGCTGACGAAGTTAGGGCGTCGGAGACGGCCTCACCGGAGCGAATCAAGGTGGAGGCCGAGGCGGAACGGGGCGGCAGGAGTCGGGGAAGAAGGGCCCCTCGAGGCTCTTCCAGTGGCTAGGTGGGGTCTAATGAGGTGGTGGAGTCGTGCGGGGGCGAGAGCAAGCTTGGGGGTGCTATATATAGCCGGCCCGAGTCGGTTGCCGTGAACGGATAAGTCCTGCGAGTTGATTACGGCGGCGCTGTGGCTGGACGGTTGGCTTAGGAGCTTGAGCATCGCCTAGGTGGAGTAGTGGTGCCATTTTAGGGTCCCGCTCAGCACGGGAGGGAGGTTTACGGCCTGCCCTCGACGGAACGGCCGAACGGCCCGTGGACGGCAGAGAGCGCGCTCTGCGCGTGCCCAGCCATGGCGATGGTGCTGCATGCGTGCGCTGGCAAGGAGATGGCCACGCGGAGCCAGCAGGAGGTTTGGGCGGCGCCGAACGGCGTTGATCCGCCGTTTTGCTCCCTGTCGGCCGTTACAGTGTTTCGGCCGCCGCAAAGCACGCCGGCGCAGGCGTGCCAGGGCGCCACCGACGCCAGGAAGGCGCCAAGCGCGCGTGTGGAGCTCCGGACAAGCAGGCCAGGCTGCGAGCAACGTGCCAAGGGCACTGTGGACATGTGACTGAAGTTACTGACGGAGAACGACACCGAACTCTAAATTTACTGAATGTGAACAGTACTAGTGCATGCAAGGTGTTCGACAGAATGATTCTGGCCTCTAGGGATTTTTCCTTGAGCTGATTTTTGGTGGAGTGGTCTCTCAATGCAACTAGAGGTTGCCTGAATTTTGGTGGAATTTTTGGAGAAGTGTAGATATGAATTTCACCAAATTTGGCAAATCTGGTCCAAACATGCAGTGAGTGAAATTTGAAAATTTTGAAAAGAAGAAGAGTGGATCAAGATGGTTCTGGGTGGTGGGTCCAAAGGACTATCCAGGGGTGTTGAGTTGAGGTCAAAAATCAAAAGCATTATGGTACTTGCTTTGCAAATAACCTAGGCTCAAAAGAAAAGACAGAATTATTTTGGGAGGAGAAATAATTGGAATAAAATCCAAAAATGGATTTTATTAGTTTGGACCGAATGTTTGGGTTGTACCAAAGTGGGAGGAGGGGTTTTTTTGGGGGGGGGGGGTTTACCATAGGAGGCATGGTAAACCAGAGTGGATCAAAAATCCAATGGAAGACCAAAACTCAAAAAGGTTTTCTTTTTAAAAGAAACTAAATTCAAGAAAAAGGATTTTTGAGAGCGCAAACTTAGAAGATGGTTTTTAGGAAGGGTTTAAATGACCTTCTTTCAAACCAAGCAAGGCTCTTTCTGAAAACAAAAATTCACAAAATTTTTGGAGTGTCACATGATCTCTTGATCTCTTAGCCGTGTGCGGTGCCCCCCTCAACCATATTCCACCTCGACCATATCGTAGCGGAGCTTAGGCGAAGCCCTGCATCGGAAGCAACATCATTACCATCACCACGCCGTCGTGCTGACGAAACTCTCCCTCAAAGCTCGGCTGTATCGGAGTTCGAGGGACGTCATCGAGTTGAACGTGTGCAGAACTCGAAGGTACCGTACGTTCGGTACTTGGATCGGTCGGATCGTGAAGACGTACGACTACATCAACCGCATTGTGCTAACGCTTCCGCTTTCGGTCTAAGAGGGTACGTGGACACACTCTCTCCGCTAGTTGCTATACATCACCATGATCTTGCGTGTGCGTAGGAATTTTTTTGAAATTACTACTTACCCAACAACCCCGACCCCGACCCCGACACCCTGACACCCCGATCGACCCCGGACATGATGATGATACAAAAATATCATATATATTTGTGTTGATCGGGTGTATTTTTATTATGTTGATAATGATGATACACTTAAGTTATATACATATTATTATGTTCATGCCAAGTATCCAAATTTTTTTATGTTGTACTAATTCTGTTTACTTTTTGTCATTGCAGGTGTTGACAGGATGGTGGGCAACGGTCCAGAGCGCCCCAAGCCTCCTAGGAGCGCTACTGGGAGGGGTGGTTCCATTATTGCACCTGTGCCCTCCGGAGAGCGCTGCTAGACAGTATGCAGACAACTCCGGTGGGCGCTTCTACTTCGGCTGGGAGAGGTCGGGGGAGGACGAAAAAGGCTGCTGGTAGAGGTGGACGTGGCAGCGAGAGAGGTAGGAAGGCTGCTACGCCTTCCTCGCCGCCACCCTCTGTTGATTCACCCGACCAAAGGACTACTTCGTCTGACATGGACCCGTCTCGGACTCCGGTCCATGAGCCTCGGGTCGCTGATCCTTCGCCCCTCCTCGGGTCGCCGATCCTTCGCCCCACATGAGTCTGGTCCCAGAGGCTGGCCAAAACACTCCGATCACGGGTCTTCATCCCAGAAGACATCGGTCACGGAGTCTTCGTCCCAGAAAACTCCGGTCCCGTCGTCTACTTCCCATGAGACTCTGGTCCCGCCATCTTCTTCCCACGAGACTCCAGTCCCGCCGTCTTCTTCCCACGAGACTCCGGAGGCTAGTGGCCCGAAGGATGGTAGCGAGGACACCTTTTCAGATGATAGCTACAACGACGACGAGCTGGTTGAGAAGGGCAAGAAGGTCTACAAGCGTGGCTGTACAAAGCTCCCGCCAGTGCCGACGACCCCCGACCAGAGGTCACTACTAGAGAAAAGCTTACCAGTAGCGCTTGTTTTTGTGCTACTAGTAGCGCGGGTACCAGCGCTACTGCTACGACGCTACAACTATTTTCTAGCAGTAGCGTGTTTATAGACCAACGCTACTGGTAAGTTCAACTACTAGTAGCGCGTTTTTAGGCCAGTGCTACTGCTAACATTTATGTTTTCTTTTTAATATTTTGGCGTTGTACATGTTTAAATAGATATATCTTTTATACAATAACAACTCATCATGAACTAGTCTGTTTAAATAGCATATTCATTACCAGTAGTCATCACCACCAAACAATGTTCGTCAATGAGACATCATATATATAACAAGTTGTTCACTAGTCATAATCACAACTCCTCATCCTCATCATCAACTCTAACACATTATAGCACATAATAACACATTCTACCTAGGACCTACTCCTCTCATAGGACCTACTCTACCCTCTCTTAGGTAAAATATCGTAAAACAAGATAGGCATCGTCGCGGATCCAAATGGAAATAAGCTGTCAAATATTTTGTAATTAACAATATAAATTACTTAGTAAATATTTTTAAGAAACTCACACAGCGGTAGAACTGGAAGCGTGTCAACAAGGACCCAAATGGTCATATCATTTTTGTCGATGTCAGGATCACCAAGATCGAAGGTGAGAAGCATACCCTCATGAAAATCATACGCCTTGGAAAGGGCTTCCCAATTTGGGCAACCAAAATTGGATGAGTTCATAGAGTTGCATAGTTTTACAGCAAAATCATAACCATGATGGGTCCTTAGTTGAATTATCTTTGTCTCCGTACTTTCATGATCTTCAAAACCAGTCTTCTCCAAGACATAGCGTCTTGCATGGCATGGGATAAGCTAGTCGAATTGTAAAATACGGAAATTACACGTTGAAGAAGTAGAGAAGTCGTGCAAAAATAACATAAAAAACTTGTCATCATTGCGTACAATATCAACATCGAAGGTCTCTTGGAGCTTGATGCTGAAGCGCCTACTTTCTACCAGGTGAGGCCTGTCGCACATACCGCGCTTATCTTCGCAGTAATGGCACATAGCGAATTCCCTTTTGTCGTGAGACATTTCCTAATAGGTAATTAATAATCCATCATGAATACATATGTAGTAGTTTGTAGCACAAACCGCGCTCATCTTTTGCATTCAATAAGCAAATTACTAATAGGTGATTAATAATCCATCATCGAATACATATATAGTAGTTTGTAGCAAAGATCATCATATAATAAGACTAATACATCTCGAATAATAGCTCCTCTAGGTTCAGTGGGCCGCGATGGACACCCAAAGAGAAGGAACCATCACCGGATCATAGCTCCGGTGGGATCCCCACATAATCTGCCAGGTATTGGAGAACCGGCCGTTCACCAACGCAACCAAGTAGCGCTGGACGTGCGCGTTCTCCTCCGTGACACGGTGTTGAACCACTTGCGCGGGGGACTGAAGCCTCTCCACCGATGCAGGCCCACATGACCGCCACCAAAGAAGCTCCGGGTCGACGACGGGCTGGCTCCTCACTAAGCTGCGCTCACTAGAAGGTAGCACAACCCAGTACCAGCCCGGCGGAGCCCAGTCCCGGACATGGCCCCTCGGCTCAAGCAGGAGTTCCCCACCGAGTCGACGACAAGGATGCAGGATAGGCATCGTCGACGTCGAGAACAAAATGCTTAATTGTGAAAACAAAATTAATAAACACTTGGAAAAATTTGACATAACCTTTGCTAAAAACAGGACCAATCGAGCGCCTGAAATTTGCCAGAACGTAAACGAATCGACATTTCTGGCAAAACATAGGCCACTCGAAAAAATATGACATTGTCCAAAATATGACATGTTCAAACTATGACATGTCCACTGCAAATTTGCATAAAACAAGAAAATTTGCTTTAACTAAAAAAATACCTAGAATTCTGTTAACTACACCTAAAACAACTAAAACACCTAATATTCTGTTAACCACACCTAAAACAACTAAACCACCTAAAATTCTATTAACTACACCTAAAACAACTAAAACACCTAAAACAACTAAAACACCTAAAAAAATTCAACATTATTCTAAGAACACCTACATTATTCTAAGAACCTACATTTTTAACTAAAACACCTACAAATTTAACTAAAACACCTAAAATTCAACTAAAGCACCTATATTATTTAACTAAAACACCTAAAAATTCAACTAAAACACCTACAAATTAACTACTCTCTAATAACTATAACTAGGGAGGGAGGGAGGAGGAGGAAGGAGGGAGGAGTATACCTCTCGGTGG
>NC_057803.1:670891087-670892333 GCF_018294505.1 Triticum aestivum
TGACAGGCGGGGGAGGATGGCCGGTGCGGGGGCGGCCGGCAGGGGAGGAGGGCCGGCGCCGGGGAGGGCGGCCGGAGTATGACGCGGGGGCGGCGGACGGTTCGGGAGACGACTGGGATTCGATCTGGTGTGAGTGTGTGAGTGTGAGTGAGGGGAGGGGTGGTGCGCGGGCCGGCACGGGGAGAAGCAGAGAGGTGGGCTTAGCGGCAACGCGGGGTAGGCGGCCCAACGCTATAGCTAAAGCTGCAACAGGGGCCCGAGAGCGTGGCCCATTAGTAGTAGCGCTGGCTGTGAAATCCAGCGCTACTGCTAACGTGCACTTGTAGTGCTTGTGCTGGCCGGCGCTACTGCTAAATGTCTACCTATAAGCATTTTCCTAGTAGTGGGAGGTTGATTGCGCCTAAAGGGTTGAAGTAAGTGCATTTACTATTATTTAACCTTTTGCCTTCATGTTCCTTCAAATTAATATCTAATGCGTTGGCCTTGTCATACTGCAGGGGCTGGGTATACCCCCATGACCATGGTGTCCGCAGGCCCAACCAGATCCTTGGCACGCTTTGCCGGCAGCACTTCCCTGGGTGGGTCACGATGCCCGGTGAGGGTCAGGTTCCACAACTAGCACTGAGATGGGAGCTGTACTCTGTTGCCCCAGCCCCTCTGGGGGAGATGGTCACCGGTGTCGCGTGCGAGACAGTGGCTGACATTGTGTTCCATCGGTTTTGGGTAATTTCTCCTTTACAGAATTAAAAAAATGAACACTACCTAGCTAGTGATTATACTAATCATTGTTGTCTTCTTTGATTGCAGCACTTCTACAGGGTTTCAGAGGGAGAACAGGAGGCTGCGGCTATGGTTGTCGAAGCCGAGTGCAAGCGCCTACTTCAGAACTTACGGCACGAGACTCGGGTGTAGGCCGTTCGAGAGGGGGCGGGTCAGTTGCAAGCCCGATAACAGCCCCACAACTTCAAGTGTCGCACCCGAGCACAATTGCGTGTCTTGTAACTCAACCGCAACTGGACTTTTTGTTCTGTCGGATGGGGTGGGCCAGTTGCAAGCTCGACAACATCCCTGCAACTGCAAGCGCCGTACCCGACCGCACCTGCATGTCCCCTAACATGGTTCCAATTGGACCTTTGTTTTGTCAGAGGGGGCGGCGGGAAAGGGGGCGAGCCAGTTGCATGTCCAACACTAGGAAAGCAACTGCAAGTGTTGCACCTGACCGCAAGTGCATGTCTTGTAACCCTAC